>NC_053449.1:19794012-19838158 GCF_007990345.1 Gossypium hirsutum | reverse complement strand
ATGACTTAAAGCTTGAGTAAACTCGGCTTTAGTGTAAGTTAAAATTGTTAGAAAATAATTTTCAAGTTAGTAGATTATGTGTTAAGAGAGGGATTTAGAATATATATATATATAGCTGAATGTGATATGTGTGAATTATATATTAATCAAGGCTTGGTAAGCTAGCTATTAAGGTGAAATGCTAATGTTAGTATTTGATTTGGTAATAATCTGTTTGGGACAGCAGCAGTAAGGTGATTTTGGAAAATCGCCATAAATTGTAGGAGTTGAATTAGAAGCTGAGTGAATTATGTCATTAAAGCTTGAAGAGTCTATTTTCTTACAAAGGAAACTATAAAAACAAAAGAGTTACCGATCTTGAGATATTTGAAGTATTGTGGGGCTGAGTCAAAATGACTGCTGGATTCCCTGTTCTGTTTTAGAAAATCATTATAAATTGTACAAAAATGATTATAAGATGAAATTTATATGCTTAGACTCCTTAATGATTCTAGTTTCAAATGAGATCAAATACAACACATTTGGAATTCTGTAAAGTGAGAAATTGGATTCGTAGTGAAGAGTGGTCAGAATAGTCAACTAGTGAAATAGGGAAACTTTAAGAAAATCTGGTATTGATTGGCCAGCCTAAAATTCTGAAAATTTTATGGATGGAAGATATACGAGTCTATATTCAGGGAAAATTAACGGCAAGTGATTTGGAGTTTAGTAGCTCCAGTTATAATATTTAGTAACTACTGCTCAGGAAAACAGCTCGTAGTGAATATGTGATTTGTTGTAAACATTAATGGAAGTTTGCCGATGAATTATTTATTGATTATTATAAAGCTACTATAAGCTATGGTGTGAAAGTCGGATCAATATATATATTATTCTGAAAATAATACTTGAATAGTCGATTAATGACTATTTTAAATTTTGTTGAACTTAAGCTCAAGAGCAAAGGGAACTAGATCCGATAAAGGGAAGGAAAAAGTAATTGAATAGCCGTTGAAGTCGTTCGACGACATTTGAGGTAAGTCTTCGAGTAATGACCCTACTTGAATTATATTGAAATGATAGTCATATTATGACGGATAGTCGAATGTGCATAGAGACTATGTTATAAAGCCAATTGAAATTATGCTCTTTGTGTGTGGCTATTGAGCCGAAATTTGAAAGGTTTAATAAATGTTTTGTGTTTGAGCCTTAGTAACGAAGAAATGATATGGATGTGTTATGATTATTGATATATGTGTGCATGAGCATTGGGATATATCCGGCTAAGACCCGAAGGCAATTATGCGAGTTGATATATCCGGGCTATGACCCGAAGGCAATTATGCGAGTTGATATATCCGGGCTATGACCCGAAGGCAATTATGCGAGTTGATATATCCGGGCTATGACCCGAAGGCAATTATGCGAGTTGATATATCCGGGCTATGACCCGAAGGCAATTATGCGAGATGATATATCCGGGCTAAGACCCGAAGGCAATTATGCGAGATGATATGTCCGGGCTAAGACCCGAAGGCAATTATGCGAGTTGATATGTCCGGGCTAAGACCCGAAGGCAAATGTGTTTGCGGCTGCATTCGTTAAATACCGAAGAAACTTGGGTTTGAATGTGAGCGTTTTGTGCTGTAACTAATTTAATAATTATGCTTGACCAACCCGAATGATAAGGTATGTTTGCATGTGCATGGAAAGTCGGTTTGTTTTAAATGGTATTCGTGCGATCGGCTAACGAATTTTCGGCTTTTATAAAGGTTGATACCTGTGTATCTATGTGGTGAAGTGTGAAGTAAGTATGAGTATGAGAATGTGTGTTAATAAAGTGATTTAGTTAACTATGTGAATGTAATACTGTAGTCAAAGCCGATTTCATTACTTGAGACTTACTAAGCTTTAAATGCTTACCCGGTTGCTTTGGCTCTCTGTTTTATAGATTTTGTTCGTTAGCTATCGGATTCGGGATCAGCGAAGTCGAAGTCATCTACACTATCAAGCTCTTTTGGTATTCTTTTAGTTGAACTCTGGATATGGCATGATAGGACTACCCCCTGTTGTTTAAGTTCTTTTGTGTTGTATGTGTGTAAAGCCATGCGAAAATGGCTTGTAAAAGTGGAGTATGGCATTAGACCATTTGTGTGTATGTATGTATATATATGATTTCATGATGTGACTATGGTTTGAAATGGAAGTGTTGGGCTAATGATCAGCCATTGGAATGGCTAAATATGATCACATGTGGACCTATGTAGGGCAAAATCCTAGTTGGTCCATGGTAACCACAAAATAGGTAAAGTTTATCTTGAAAACAGATTTTGACAGCAACAGTGGTGTGGAATTGAAAAATCACATAAATTCGTAGGAGTGGAATTAAATAGTGAATAAATTATGTAATCGAACCTTGATGAATCTACTTTTATATGGAAGTAACGAAGCAATTATAGGAACAGTACAGAAAGAGATATTCGGGTTCTTGTGGAACAGGGCCAGAACAGTTTCTGGATTCACTGTTCCGCCTTTGGAAATCACTATAAATTGACCAGGGATAATTAGGGTCATACCATATATGTATGGATTCCTCTCTGAGTCTAGTTTCCATAGAAACAAACGGCATTAGTATTGAAGCCCTGTGCAGAGAGATATCCCAGTCGTAATGGGAAAAGGTCAGTGTAGTCGACCCCTGTAACATGAGAGACTTTGACTAATAAACTGTACTAATGGGCCCGACCAAAAATTCTAGAAAAAAATATATAGGTGGGGACATGAGTCTAGTTTCAGGGAAAAATCACAAAACTGATTTTCGAGTTGTGAAACTCAAGATATGATTTTTGAAGCGACTAGTACTCAGACTGGACAGTGTCTGGAAAAATTTTTAAAAGTCTGTCAACACCTCGTATTCGACTCCGGTGACGGTCTCGGGTTTGGGGTGTTACAATTGATTGGTATCAGAGCTACGGTTTAGTCGATTCTAGGACTACCGTAATGTGTTGGGGTCTAGCTATACATGCCATTTTATGTGATTAATTGATAGTGTGGTGATTTCTGACATTTGCAAATGTGTTTATTTATAGTAATGGATCCCGATCCCAACCGAGCGGTAGCTGATGATCTCGAGAGTGTAGCGCCTGCTCCCGCACAAGGGACAGCGCCGGTGGACTCTCAACCTAATGCGAGTAACCCGAACGATGAAGCTAGACAAGCTTTCTATAACGTGATGAATGATTGGTTCAACCAATACATTCGAACTAATACGGCTGTTCCACAACCTCCATTCCCGACAAACACCACCCCCGCACCTACAATACCTCCGGTAACTGACCAAATAAGGTCAAATAAGCCCCCAGTTGACCGAATCCGAAAACATGGGGCTACTGAATTTAAAGCTACGGATAGCGACGATGCCGAGCAAGCTGAATTCTGGTTGGACAACACTATCCGGGTACTAGATGAGCTATCTTGTACACCCGATGAATGCCTAAAGTGTGCTATCTCCTTGCTACGTGATTCTGCCTACTATTGGTGGAGTACTCTGACTTCTGTTGTGCCCCGGGAGCAAGTAACTTGGGAGTTTTTCCAAACTGAGTTTCGGAAAAAGTATATCAGTCAGAGATTTGTTGATCAAAAACGGAAGGAATTTCTCGAGCTTAAGCAAGGTTCTATGTCAGTTACTGATTACGAGCGAAAATTTGTTAGACTTAGTAGATACGCTCGGGAATGTGTTTCGTCCGAGGCTGTTATGTGTAAACGCTTCGAAGATGGGCTGAATGAAGATATAAAAATGTTCGTTGGCATTCTTGAGATACGAGAGTTCGTAGTACTTGTCGAGCGAGCTTGTAAAGCCGAAGAGCTTAGAAAGGAAAAACAAAAAGTTGATGTGGGAACCGGGGAGTTTCGTAAAAGATTCTCGGGAAAGTCTCATCAACAGGCATCGAAGAAATTTCGAGATGATGTGGGCCGGTCTAAAAGCACTTCGGGCCTTTTTAGACGAGATCGTGATCGACCCCCTGTGGGTACACGAGGCACTTCAGTCGCCAGTGTTGGGAATGAACGTCGAGGCCGAACGGAATGTCGACATTGCGGTAAATGGCATTTGGGGAGTTGTAGATTCCATGACCGCTCCTGTTACAAGTGTGGATCAGTGGACCACTTCATTAAAGATTGCCCGAGGCTGTCTGAACAGAATGTAAATCAGAGTGGGAGACCGGGTGCTACCACTGCTCGAGGTAGATCATCTAGAAATATGGGCAATGCTAGTGGTGGTCAGAGAGGATCTAGAGATGCTACGACCGGATCCGAGGCTCGTGCACCTGCTAGAGCATATGCTATACGTGCCCGCGAGGATGCTTCATCGCCTGATGTTATTACCGGTACTTTTACTCTCTTTGATACTAACGTAATTGCTTTGATTGACCCCGGTTCTACTCATTCTTACATATGTGAAACCTTAGCATCCAGTAAGACTTTACCTATTGAGTCTACTGAGTTTGTAATTCGGGTGTCAAATCCCTTGGGTCGTTACGTGCTTGTCGACAAAGTGTGTAAGAAATGTCCCCTAGCAATTCGAGGTTCCTGTTTTCCAGCAGACTTGATGCTTTTGCCGTTTGATGAATTTGACGTTATCCTTGGGTTGGATTGGTTGACCGTGCATGATGCGGTTGTGAATTGCAAAAGCAAGACTATTGATTTGAGGTGTGCAAATAACGAAGTAATCCGAGTTGAGTCTACGGATTTGGATGGGTTGCCCGCTGTAATATCCTCAATGTTGACCCAAAAATATGTGAGAAAAGGGTGCGAAGCATACCTTGCGTATGTACTGGATGACCAAGAACTAGAAAAGAAACCTGAATTTGTGCCAGTGGTTTGTGAATACCCGGATGTTTTTCCTGAAGAATTGCCGGGTTTACCACCTGTTCGGGAGATAGAGTTTGGTATTGAGCTTGTACCTGGGACTACGCCGATTTCGATAGCTCCGTATCGTATGGCACCAACTGAGTTAAAAGAGTTGAAAGCTCAGCTGCAAGAATTGACGGATAGAGGTTTCGCTCGGCCAAGTTTCTCACCTTGGGGTGCACCCGTATTGTTCGTGAAAAAGAAGGACGGAACCATGAGGTTGTGCATTGACTATCGTCAACTGAATAAAGTGACGATAAAGAATAAATACCCACTACCGCGTATCGATGATTTGTTTGATCAACTAAAGGGGGCCTCAGTGTTCTCAAAAATAGATTTGAGATCGGGTTATTATCAGTTGCGGATTCGAGATTCAGACGTACCCAAAACTGCTTTCAGAACGAGGTACGGTCACTACGAATTCTTAGTGATGCCGTTTGGGCTCACTAATGCCCCGGCAGTATTTATGGATTTGATGAATCGGATCTTCAGACCATATTTGGATCGGTTCGTAGTTGTGTTCATTGATGACATCTTGGTCTATTCAAGAGATGAGACCGAACATGCTGAGCACCTGAGACTAGTGTTGCAAATTTTACGGGATAGGCAGTTATATGCTAAGTTCAGTAAGTGTGAGTTCTGGTTAAGAGAGGTTAGCTTCTTGGGTCATGTGGTATCCGCGTCGGGTATTCGAGTTGACCCGAACAAAATTTCAGCCATACTTGACTGGAAACCTCCGAGAAATGTTACTGAAGTTCGGAGCTTTTTGGGGCTCGCCGGTTATTACCGACGATTTGTGAAAGGTTTCTCGATGATAGCCACACCAATGACGAAGCTACTTCAAAAGGATGTTAAGTTCGAGTGGACGGAGAAATGTCAGAAAAGTTTCGACCAACTGAAAACTCATTTGACTGAAGCTCCAATTTTGGTGCAACCCGAATCGGGTAAAGAGTTTGTCATCTATAGTGACGCATCCCTACTTGGGTTGGGTTGCGTATTGATGCAAGAAGGTCGAGTCGTGGCCTATGCGTCGAGACAATTGAAGCCACACGAGAGGAATTATCCGACCCATGACCTCGAACTAGCTGCCATCGTATTTGCTTTAAAAATATGGCGACATTATCTGTTTGGTGAGAAGTGCCATGTATTTTCGGACCACAAAAGTCTCAAATATTTGATGACTCAACGAGACTTGAATCTGCGACAAAGACGTTGGCTTGAGTTGTTGAAAGATTACGAGCTTGTCATTGATTACCACCCGGGAAAGGCTAACGTGGTTGCGGACGCCTTAAGCCGGAAGTCATTGTTTGCTTTGCGAGCGATGAACGTGCATTTGTCTGTTCTACCAGACAATGTGTTAGTAGCTGAATTAAAAGCTAAACCATTATTGACTCACCAAATTCGTGAAGCTCAGAAAGTCGATGATGAATTGGTTGCAAAACGGGCTGAGTGTTTTCCGAACGAGGGATCAGAGTTTCAAATTGACGACGATAATTGTTTGAGGTTCAGAAATCGGTTGTGTGTTCCAAGGAATTCGGAACTCATTTCGACGATTCTGAACGAAGCCCATTGTAGCCGAATGTCAATTCACCCGGGGAGTACGAAAATGTACAACGATTTGAAACGTCAATTTTGGTGGCATGGTATGAAACGGGACATCTCCGACTTTGTTTCGAGATGTTTAATATGTCAACAAGTGAAAGCGGAACATCAAGTGCCTTCAGGATTACTCCAGCCGATCATGATACCCGAGTGGAAATGGGATCGAGTCACAATGGACTTTGTGTCCGGACTGCCCTTGTCAGCAAGTAAGAAGGATGCGATATGGGTTGTTGTCGATAGACTAACTAAGTCGGCTCACTTTATCCCCGTGCGTACGGATTTTTCATTAGATAAACTAGCTGAATTGTATGTTTCTCAGATTGTGAGATTACACGGGGTACCGATTTCTATTGTGTCGGATAGAGATCCGAGATTCACCTCGCGATTTTGGAAGAAATTGCAAGAAGCTTTGGGTACCAAGCTGCATTTTAGCACCGCTTTTCATCCACAAACAGATGGTCAATCCGAGCGGATAATTCAGATACTTGAGGATATGTTGAGATGTTGCATCCTCGAGTTCAGTAGTTCATGGGAACGGTATTTACCTTTGATTGAATTCGCTTACAACAATAGTTTTCAATCAAGTATTAAGATGGCACCTTACGAGGCTTTGTACGGTCGTAAATGCCGTACACCATTGTTTTGGACCGAGCTCGGTGAAAGCAAAATTTTCGGAGTTGATTTGATTAGAGATGCGGAACAGAAAGTAAAGGTAATCCGTGAAAGTCTGAAGATAGCCACGGATCGTCAGAAGTCGTACGCAGATTTGAAACGAAAAGACATCGAGTATCAGGTGGGAGACAAAGTGTTCCTTAAGGTTTCACCTTGGAAAAAGATACTCAGGTTCGGCCGTAAGGGCAAGTTGAGCCCAAGATTCATTGGGCCGTATGAAATATCCGAAAGAATTGGTCCAGTGGCATATAGATTGATTTTACCCCCTGAACTTGAAAGGATTCACAATGTTTTCCATGTTTCGATGCTTCGACGTTATAGATCCGATCCGTCACATGTGATTAATCCCTCGGAAGTTGAAATTCGATCTGACTTGAGTTATGAAGAAGAACCAATTCGCATCCTAGCTCGTGAAGTGAAAGAGTTGCGAAACAGAAGGGTTCCGTTAGTTAAGGTGTTATGGCTCAAACACGGGATCGAGGAAGCTACTTGGGAAACTGAGAGCTCGATGAAAGAACGATACCCAAACCTATTCACCGGTGAGCTTTTCGGGGACGAAAATTTCTTAAGTGGGGAGAGTTGTGACAGCCCTAAATTGACCCTAGTCGGGAAGTGGTTTCGGGACCACAAAACCGAGTTAAGAAAATAATTAAAAGTTATATTCTGTGTTTATGAAGTGAGTAAATGCATGTGTGAAAGTTTCATGCATTAATTTGATCATCTTTATGTGAATCTTTTTTTATATGGACTTATATGAAACTTTGTTGGAAAGTGAGAGGCTAATTTACAATGGTCTAATAGTACATGCATTGAAAGGAGTGGTTTTGCATGTCAATTTACCCAAGCTAAATATGGTGGCCGGCCATGTTATGTAGTAAATAATATTATAACTATTTTATGCTAATAGTTTATGTTACAAAATGAAATAATGAATAAGGTTAATAAAATACAAGTTAGTGGGAGGAAAAACCAAAGTTAGCCTATGTTTTCTCCTCCATTGCCGTAGCTAGAGAAAGAAGAGGAAGAAAAGCCTTTGGGGAAGAAAATTCGGCTAAGGTGGATACCTAAAGTAAGGTAAGTTCAATGTCATTCTTGGAAAAACTTATGCACCATTTGGATGATTAGTCTAACTTCTACCTATTTTATGGTTTGAAGATAGGTTTTGTATGAGTTAAGTTTCGGTTAAGGTGGATTGATTAATTGGGTTTTATAAGGAAATTATGCCATAGCCGAATGTGTCTTGAAGAAGATGTCATATGTGCTTATTATAAGTATATGTATGTTCGGCTAATGAGTTTGAATTGAAGTTTCGATAGGTTGTGGGTTGAGTGGCCGAGTGAACTATAGGCTTTGCAAGGATGGAATTTACTTATAAGTTGTGTGTGTATGGCTTTATTTGCTAATGACATTTAAGAGTTTAAATCTTGAATAATGTTATGCATAGGTTTCGGCCATGAATCCTTGTGTTATAACACTTGCTTAATAATGAAAGAACATGAGCTTAAAGCTTGAGTAACACTCGGCTTTAGTGTAAGTTAAAATTTGTTAGAAAATAATTTTCAAGTTAGTAGATTATGTGTTAAGAGAGGGATTTAGAATATATATATATATAGCTGAATGTGATATGTGTGAATTATATATTAAATCAAGGCTTGGTAAGCTAGCTATTAAGGTGAAATGCTAATGTTAGTATTTGATTTGGTAATAATCTGTTTGGGGACAGCAGCAGTAAGGTGATTTTGGAAAATCGCCATAAATTGTAGGAGTTGAATTAGAAGCTGAGTGAATTATGTCATTAAAGCTTGAAGAGTCTATTTTCTTACAAAGGAAACTATAAAAACAAAAGAGTTACCGATCTTGAGATATTTGAAGTATTGTGGGGCTGAGTCAAAATGACTGCTGGATTCCCTGTTCTGTTTTTAGAAAATCATTATAAATTGTACAAAAATGATTATAAGATGAAATTTATATGCTTAGACTCCTTAATGAGTCTAGTTTCAAATGAGATCAAATACAACACATTTGGAATTCTGTAAAGTGAGAAATTGGATTCGTAGTGAAGAGTGGTCAGAATAGTCAACTAGTGAAATAGGGGAAACTTTAAGAAAAATCTGGTATTGATTGGCCAAGCCTAAAATTCTGAAAATTTTATGGATGGAAGATATACGAGTCTATATTCAGGGAAAATTAACGGCAAGTGATTTGGAGTTTAGTAGCTCCAGTTATAAGTAATTTAGTAACTACTGCTCAGGAAAACAGCTCGTAGTGAATATGTGATTTTGTTGTAAACATTAATGGAAGTTTGCCGATGAATTATTTATTGATTATTATAAAGCTACTATAAGCTATGTGTGTGAAAGTCGGATCAATATATATATTATTCTGAAAATAATACTTGAATAGTCGATTAATGACTATTTTAAATTTTGTTGAACTTAAGCTCAAGAGCAAAGGGGAACTAGATCCGATAAAGGGAAGGAAAAAGTAATTGAATAGCCGTTGAAGTCGTTCGACGACATTTGAGGTAAGTCTTCGAGTAATGACCCTACTTGAATTATATTGAAATGATTAGTCATATTATGACGGATAGTCGAATGTGCATAGAGACTATGTTATAAAGCCAATTGAAATTATGCTCTTTGTGTGTGGCTATTGAGCCGAAATTTGAAAGGTTTAATAAATGTTTTGTGTTTGAGCCTTAGTAACGAAGAAATGATATGGATGTGTTATGATTATTGATATATGTGTGCATGAGCATTGGGATATATCCGGGCTAAGACCCGAAGGCAATTATGCGAGTTGATATATCCGGGCTATGACCCGAAGGCAATTATGCGAGTTGATATATCCGGGCTATGACCCGAAGGCAATTATGCGAGTTGATATATCCGGGCTATGACCCGAAGGCAATTATGCGAGTTGATATATCCGGGCTATGACCCGAAGGCAATTATGCGAGATGATATATCCGGGCTAAGACCCGAAGGCAATTATGCGAGATGATATGTCCGGGCTAAGACCCGAAGGCAATTATGCGAGTTGATATGTCCGGGCTAAGACCCGAAGGCAAATGTGTTTGCGGCTGCATTCGGTTAAATACCGAAGAAACTTGGGTTTGAATGTGAGCGTTTTGTGCTGTAACTAATTTAATAATTATGCTTGACCAACCCGAATGATAAGGTATGTTTGCATGTGCATTGGAAAGTCGGTTTGTTTTAAATGGTATTCGTGCGATCGGCTAACGAATTTTCGGCTTTTATAAAGGTTGATACCTTGTGTATCTATGTGGGTGAAGTGTGAAGTAAGTATGAGTATGAGAATGTGTGTTAATAAAGTGATTTAGTTAACTATGTGAATGTAATACTGTAGTCAAAGCCGATTTCATTACTTGAGACTTACTAAGCTTTAAATGCTTACCCGGTTGCTTTGGCTCTCTGTTTTATAGATTTTGTTCGTTAGCTATCGGATTCGGGATCAGCGAAGTCGAAGTCATCTACACTATCAAGCTCTTTTGGTATTCTTTTAGTTGAACTCTGGATATGGCATGTATAGGACTACCCCCTGTTGTTTAAGTTCTTTTGTGTTGTATGTGTGTAAAGCCATGCGAAAATGGCTTGTAAAAGTGGAGTATGGCATTAGACCATTTGTGTGTATGTATGTATATATATGATTTCATGATGTGACTATGGTTTGAAATGGAAGTGTTGGGCTAATGATCAGCCATTGGAATGGCTAAATATGATCACATGTGGACCTATGTAGGGCAAAATCCTAGTTGGTCCACGGTAACCACAAAATAGGTAAAGTTTATCTTTAAAACAGATTTTGACAGCAACAGTGGTGTGGAATTGAAAAATCACATAAATTCGTAGGAGTGGAATTAAATAGTGAATAAATTATGTAATCGAACCTTGATGAATCTACTTTTATATGGAAGTAACGAAGCAATTATAGGAACAGTACAGAAAGAGATATTCGGGTTCTTGTGGAACAGGGCCAGAACAGTTTCTGGATTCACTGTTCCGCCTTTGGAAATTCACTATAAATTGACCAGGGATAATTAGGGGTCATACCATATATGTATGGATTCCTCTCTGAGTCTAGTTTCCATAGAAACAAACGGCATTAGTATTGAAGCCCTGTGCAGAGAGATATCCCAGTCGTAATGGGAAAAGATCAGTGTAGTCGACCCCTGTAACATGAGAGACTTTGACTAATAAACTGTACTAATGGGCCCGACCAAAAATTCTAGAAAAAAAATATATAGGTGGGGACATGAGTCTAGTTTCAGGGAAAAATCACAAAACTGATTTTCGAGTTGTGAAACTCAAGATATGATTTTTGAAGCGACTAGTACTCAGACTGGACAGTGTCTGGAAAAATTTTTAAAAGTCTGTCAACACCTCGTATTCGACTCCGGTGACGGTCTCGGGTTTGGGGTGTTACAGATACTTACAATGAAATCGACGTGATACGATGGTGTGGCTTCTCGGTATTTGGTCTGGCGTCCAGGCTGGGTATGGGGTAACAATCCATTTTTAGTGTTGTCAGACATAGTGGTTTTGGGACTACAATTTTGGCGACTGATTTATTATTTTAATATTTATTTAATGTCTATGTGATTAAATTAATATCGTATTAAAGTTTCGTTGAAAAATTTTGAAGTTTAAATGGTTAATTAGGTAAAAAGGACTAAACCGTAAAAGGTGTAAAAGTTAAATTCTATTAGTTAAAAGGGTCAAATGGCTATGAAATCTTAAACTAATGGACTAAGATAGTAATTGTACCATTTAAAGAGCTGGTGGACAAATAAGGGTAAAGTAGTAAATTAATAATTAAATGAAAAAATAAATAAAACTAAACATTAAAATATACATTTCATACATTGATATAAACATGATATAAATCATTCATTCACATACATATCGTCCCTAAATCGAGCCCTCAAGTCCCTATAAATACATTAGAAACAATTCGAGACCAAATTGGAAACAATAGAAAAGTATATAAAAAGTTAGAAAATTTTGACTGTAAGGGTCACACGACTAAGACAGACGCCCATGTCTCAGGCCGTGTAACATCGAAATAGGGACACACAATCGTGTCCCAGCCTGTGTCTTTACCCGTGTAACTCTTTGAGTTGGGTCACACGGTCAAGTTACACGCCCGTGTGCCAGGCCATATAACTGACTTGCATGCAATAGAACTTAGAGGGACAAACAGCCATATCGCCAGGTCGTGTGTCACAGACGGCTGAGTCACATGCCCGTGTCTCAGGCCATGTGGACATGAATTTGCTCAAAATTCAAGCCAATTCCATCACCAATTCATGCATATACCTAAAAACCTTTTTGTACATATAATCACGGCGTCAAGACATGACCAAAACCTACTTGAAATGACCAATTCAATAATCTAAGATCATTCAATCAATATGCCATACAAGACACCTCAAATGCATTCATTTATAACTTACCTAAACATGCAAATTTTTTATCACATTTTCGTCATCAAACACAATTCAACTTCTAAGAAATCATGCCACAAATATGACCATTAACACTTCATCACAAACATGCTACTTGAGCCATACCATTCATGCATCACAAATACCCAAAATGACCTAGTTTGGCAAGTATCAAAAGGTACCAAATCCAAACAACTTATACATGCCAAATATCATCAACTAACATTCAACAAACTACTAAAACAATTCCACCCTATACATGCCATTATAACGTTGGCCAAAACATCAAAAACTACTAATATTTATGTTGGATAGTGTGATAGATCTCCGATGAGCTTCCAAACCAATCGAGCTTTCGATTCTCTATAAAACATAGGAAAGAGAACTATGTAAGCACATAATGCTTAGTAAGTTCGTAAAACATGAAACATAACTTACCATTTCATTATAAAACATTAAGAATAAGTATAATTTAATCCAACCACAAGTTTGTCACAAGCCTAAGCACCATCATCAAATAAACAAGTTAGTGCATTCATAAATAATTTACTTGAAGTAAACATATGGTAAGCCATTTGTACATGAACATACTTCATTTGCACTCATCATTTCCTTTCCATGAATACATAATATAGTTCATTTGAACACTTATCATTCCTTTCCTTTTCATGCCCGTTGAACCATTTAGAATATCATCGAATACTCGGGAAAGCTCACATGAAGTGTGCTTAACATATAATCGTAACATTTCCTTTACATCATTGCTCACACGAGCTGTGGATCAGAATGTAAGCTACACGATACTGCTCACATGTGCTATGGAGTATCCGCAACAAATGTAGGACCTCAGCCATCAGTAAGACATTCAAGACCAACACCCCAAACATGAAATCCCTAATGACATGTCATTAGTATCCTATGAATTCCAAAGGTTAAACTAGGACTCGATAATCATCATAGCATTGTCTTGGATGTACATTGTTCAATAACATTATATATTCATAATAACACATAATTGAATAACATGAATACAATAATTCATAAATATGAACTTACCTCGACGTTAAAGGCGTAAAAACGAGATCCATACGTGGTCTATCTTGAACTAAATAGACAAATGTAATTCATTTAACATCTCTAGCATTCAATTTAGTCAACATTTCATATTTTTGCAAAATTACTTTACCCCTAACATTTTAACTCTTTACAATTTACTCCTTAAGCTCATAAATTGAAATCTAAGCATTTTAATCTTTTTCTCAAGCTAGTCGATTTCTCTAAGGACCTATATGAACTCATACAAACCATCATTCATAGATTTAACTTGAAATTTTACTAATTTTACAAACAAGTCCCTAAATGCCATTTTCATCAAAAAATCACTTTACAAAACTTGTTTATTTATGAACAATGACTCACAATCTTTCATTAAACATAAAAAATCAAGCATAAACATTCAGGGCACAACCTTCAATCTTTAGCAATTTTACAAATTGATCACCGGCCTAGCTAGATTAAAGCTAAAACGACTTCAAAAACATAGAAATAATTAAAAACAAGGTCAAAACCACTTACATGCAAGAGATTTAAGCTTGACTAAATAAGCATTCATCCATGGAGGGTTCTTCTTCTTAATTTCACTTAAGGAAAAAAGGAATTAAAGATGGTACCATTTTTCTTTTGTTTTATTTTAACCTTATTTACCTAATTACCCTTTTAACCTTTAAAAACTTTAATAATTTCAGTAAAAATTTGCCATGAATATCCACTAACTACATAAATGGTCTAATTACCATATAAATCCTCTTACTTAAAGTTTCATATTCATTTGACCCTTTTAACTAATAGAACTCTATTTTTGTAATTTTTTATGATTTAGTCCTTTTCACTTAATTAACCATGCAAACGTCAAATTTTCTTAACAAAATTTTTATACGATCATACTAACATCCCATGGACATTAAATTAATAATAAAATAAAAATTTACTAGTCAGATTTGTGCTCCTGAAACCACTATTCTAATTTCACTAAAAATAAGCTATTACACGTTGGGTGGTAAAGAGTTTTCTGGGTTAAAAGAACTGATTCGGCTGTAACAGAGTACTGGTTGGAAGGAGTGGAAAGGATCCTCGAGTAGATTTCCTATTCTAACAAGGAGAAGTTGGGTTGTACCATGTCCCTAGTTGATGGGGAGGAGCATCGTTGGTGGAATACGGTAAAGAGAGGTATGGCAGCTGACCGTTTAACTTAGGATTACTTCTTTGAGGTGTTTAGAAGGAAGTTAATGGTTGAGTAGTATATGGAAGCTTGTAAGTAGGAATTTTTGGATCTTGTGCAATGTAGCTTGTCTATAGCTGACTATAGGGCAGAGTTTGTGCGCCTTTGTTAGTATGCTCCTGATATGGTGGTGTGTGATTGAGAGCACCAAAAATAACCTATCCCTAAGAAATAACAAAAAGAATAGTATAAGGGATGTAAAGTCAAATCCTCAAGGCCTGGATTGCTACAACTTCTTGTTCCTCAAAATCCTAGGCTCTGTTGTGCCCAAGAAAAGTAGCATACCTGGGAAAAAATAGAATTAAAAATATGGACAAGTTGAAACTGTATAAATTGAAATTGTTAAAAGAAACAGATTTAAGGAAAGGGATTTTTCGATTTGTAGAATTCTAGCCTCCGGTTATCTTGATCCTCTTTTGGTTCAATCCTAGGCTTTTAGGTGATCCTTCTCATAACAGAATAAGCCAATTATAGTGGAAGAGGACACCTACGACCACCAACTCCACTTATATTTTAGACTTAAGATTTAGAGGAACCTAAGTCTAGCCAACCGTCACTTTTGTGGGACCGTCTTACACTAGATCATCATTTCTCAATGGTGAATGCCACGCCATTTCGTCTCTTGGGCTCGACAACCACTAACTCAGTAAGTTAGCGAACTAACTGTGCAACCTTCCCAAAACATACAAAGCGGTTTCCTTTGCACAAGATGAAAATATCACTTTTGGGAGGACATAGACGGAAGCATCAGTCCCGTAATGCGGAGAAATGATGAATACTCGTTGAGAAGGCTAAGTGCGGGTTCTAAGTCTCATGAACCTTTTTTGGGGAATCTTGACAACCTTTAGCTAGATGAGTTTAGTGGCTCATGTTTTTTGAGAAAAAGGCTAGAGCCTTAGGGGGAGGGAGTGTTTACAGAAAATAATAAGTAAATATTCATGTCACTCTATCCCCTATTTATAGTACACAAAAAACCTAGTTTGTTCCTATTTAAACTCTAAAAGATAATTAAAGATATAATATTAAATTAAATCTAAATAATATCATAATAATCCTAACAATAATCTAAAAATAAATTTTAAATTTAAATAGAGTCTTCTTTTCATAAATCTCTTCTTTGAATTTTTGCCCCAAGTCTTTTGTACTTTGTATTTTCAGCACCATTTCTTCCCTATTTCACATGTTGACCCATTTTATCTTTAAATTCATGCTTTTTGCCCCTAAATTTCCTTTTGCCTTCAATTTAGTCCCTATAAGATAAAAACCATAAATAGCTCAAATTAGTAGGATCATATTCAAAATAGATATATAATTAATACATAAAAATATGTCATTTCAGAGTATTATCAGATGGTTTTGACTGAGAAGGATCTTTGTAAGAGGTTTCACTCTGGGCTCAATCATGAGATTTAGGTTTATTTAGTGGCCCAAAATATAGAGTTGTTTGATGAGATTATGGAAAAAGTCAAGGCTATAGAGGAGACTTTGGCTGAGGCAGCTCGTTCTATAGTGGTTGAGATTGGTAAGAGGGCTTCCAATGGTGCTCCTGGACATCCACCCAAGAGGGGGCTTAATTATTATAGCTCTGGTATGGGTGCGAGACGTAGGTCTCAACCGAGTCAATCTAAAAACCAGAGTAATGTTGTAACTAGCACTGGAGGTTCTGGATGGCCGATTTGTGCTCACTATGATCATAGGCATCTTGGAGAGTGTCATAAGTTGTCTGGTGGCTATTTTAAGTTGGGTTCAAAGGAACATTTTATGAGGGATTTCCCAAATAGAGTAGAAGTTTCACAAACTCTGAGTTCGACACCTGTTTCTGCACCTACTAAAAGCTGAGGTTGTGGTAGAGGTAATGGGAGACCAGTTGGGCACCGAATTTTCTCTCACACTGTTGCCTCACAGTTTGAGTCTGGTGGTCCCCCACTTGGGTTTATTCTATTAGGGAACCCAAGGATCAAGATCTGACTGGTGTTATTGCAGGTACTTTCACTTTGCTATCTATCCTATTGTTTGTCTTAGTTGATTCTAGTTTTACACATTCATACATTTTCAATGAATTAGTTAGTCAGCTAAAGATTCGTGTAGAGATAATTGATTTGGGTATGACTGTAATTAGTTCCTTTGGAGATAATGTTATTGTGAATAGAAATTATCGTAGATGTCCCCTTATGATACAAAGGCACATTTTCTCCGTTGATCTTATGGAATTGTCATTTTGTGGGTTCGATGTCATTTTGAGCATGGACTAGTTAACTAAGCATAAGGCTAAGGTAGATTTTGAAACTAAGGGAATTACCTTGAGAGATAGTGATGGTTTGGAAATAGTTGTTTTGGGTGAAAGATCGGGTTTTATGTTTAATATGGTTTAGGCAATGAAAGTTGAAAATATGATGGGAAAAGGTTGTGAGGCTTACTTAGCCTACGTGATGAGTTCAGTTAGTAAGGAGTTGAGAGTTTAAGATATTCATACTATTAGGGATTTTCCTGATGTATTTCCTAAAGAGTTGTCTGGTTTTCCACCAGATCGTGAAGTTGAGTTTGGTATTGAGCTCTATCCCCGTATTGCACCAGTGTCTAGTACGCCCTATCGCATTACACCAAAAGAGCTCAAGGATTTAAAGATTCAGTTGCAAGAGTTTTTGGATATAGGGTTTATCCAACCGAGTGTATCTCCATGGGGTGCATCAGTTTTGTTTGTAGAGAAAAAGGATGGTATGATGAGGATGTGTATTGATTATAGGGAGTTGAACAAGTTAACTATTAAGAATAATTATCCCTTGCCTCGGTTTGATGACTTGTTTGATCAGTTTCAAGGTGCAACAGTGTTCTCGAAGATTGATTTAAGGTCAGGGTATTACCAATTGAAGGTGAAGGATTTAGATGTGTTGAAAACTGCTTTTAGGACTCGACATGAGCATTATGAATTTTTGGTGATGTCATTTGGATTAACTAATGCCCCTGCTATGTTCATGTATTTGATTAACTAAGTATTCCACTCATACTTGGACCAGTTTGTGGTTGTTTTCATAGACACCATCTTGGTGTATTCTCATCCCAATGAGGATCATGACGAGCATCTAAGGTTTGTTATACAGATTCTTTGGGATAAGCAGTTGTTTACGAAGTTGACTAAATGTGAATTTCGGCTTAAGGATTCTTCGGGATAAGTAATTCTTAAGTCATGTGGTTTCGGCAGAATGGATTCGTGTTAGTAAGAATTCAAACTACCCCATATTGTATGATTGTCTGAGTGCAATATTTTTTTATTTTTTTTAACTTTTATTATACTTTTCTAAGGCAAAGGCATTAGATTGAGCTTTTAAAGGACTATGACTAAGTGATTGAGTATCACCCTTATATGGCGAATGTTGTTGTTGATGCTTTGAGTAGGAAGTTGATGACTGAGTTGAGAGCTATGTTTGTGCGCTTGAGTTTAGCTAGTGATGGTCGTTTGTGTGCTGAACTTCAAGTGAGGATGACTTTATCGCAGTAGATTAAGGAAAATCAACCATTACATGGAAATTTGTTAAAAAGGATTCGACAAGTGGAGCAACTTGTTAAAGGAGATTTTGGTATTGATGCGAAAGGTATTTTCAATTTCCAAGGTAGATTATGTGTACCGCCATATGTGGATTTAAGGTAAGCGATCCTTACCGAGGTAAATAGTAGCCCTTATGCTAAGCATCCCAGTAGTGGTAAACTATATCATCATCTTTGTGAGATTTATTAGTGGCTTCGGTTGAAGCGTGACTTTAAAAATTTTGTGGCTCTATCTTTGGTTTGTCAAAAGGTGAAAGCCGAACATCAATTTCCTTTAGGGTTGTTGCAAACTATTACGATTCCTGAATGGAAGAGGGAAAGAATTACTATGGATTTTGTTTCGGGTTTGTCATTGACTCTGTCGAGGAAAGAAAGATTCAGTATAGGTTATAGTTGATTGATTTTCAAAGAGTATGCATTTCTTAGCAATGAAAGCCAATTAGTTGTTGCAGAAGCTGGCAGAGTTGTATATTGCTGAGATTGTTCGTCTTCATAGGGTTCTAGTTTTGATTATTTCTGATAGGGATCTGAGGTTTACTTCAAGGTTTTGGAAAATGTTGCAAAAGGCTTTGGGGTCGAAGCTTAATTTTAGTACTTCTTATTACCCCCAAACAGATGACCAATCTGATAGGGTAATTCAAGTTCTAGAAGATATGTTGCAAAGTTCTGTGATCGAGTTTAATGGTAGTTGGGAGCGATATCTACCCTTAGCAAAGTTTGCTTACAATAACAGTTTCCAAGTGAGTATTTGCATGGCACCATTTGAGGCGTTGTATGGTAGGATTTGTAGAACTCCTTTGTTGGACGGAGTTGGATGGAAATCATGTTGTTGGACCAGATCTATTTCGTGAGATCGAAGAGAAAGTAAAGTTGATATATGAAAGGTTAAAAGCAGCAACAGATAGGCTAAAATCTTATGCGGATTTGAAACATTGAGATATAGAGTTTCAAGTTGGCGATAAGGTGTTCTTGAAAGTTTCCCCATGGAAGAAGGTTTGAGCTTCAGTAGGAAGGGTAAGTTAAGTCCAAGATATATTGGGCCAAAAGAGGTTGTCTAGAGGGTTGGACCAGCTGCGTATCGACTCAAGTTATCATTGAAACTTGAGCAAATCCATGATGTTTTCCATGTGTCTATTCTTCAGAAGTATCGTTCAGAACTGTCGTATATTGTACCAATAGAAGGGATTGAGCTTCAACCTAATCTCACTTTTGATGAGGAACCAATAGAGATTTTAGATCATGAAGTGAAAATGTTGCGAAACAAAAGAGTCTCATTGGATAAAGTTTTGTGGCTCAAACACAAAGTTGAAGAAGCTACTTGGGAAACCGAGGAAGCAATGAGACGTCAATATCTGTATTTGTTTAGCTCAGGTAAATTTCGAGGATGAAATTTTTTTTAACGAGGGAGAGTTGTGACACGCCAAAATAATGCCTAGGAGTTTTAGGGCTATTTTAGGAACTTTGGCCTATATGAGCACAGAATTTCGTAAGGTTGGTACTCAATAATGTTTTCGACAATGGTTTTCATAAAGTTAAGTCAATTTTTGGAAACGAGTTTTAAATGTCATTAATTTTTGGAAAGGGACTGATTTGTAAAAGGGTAAAAGGAATGAGTCTTTATGAAGAAATTAAACCAATTTTTCAAAATCAACCTAAAACCCCCCCTTCCTAACTTGTTTCACAAAAAAGCTTTCCTCTCTTCTTGCTTGTGTCATTTTTGCTCTCTCAAGTCCTCTTCATCAATTTTGGTTGTTAAATCTTCTCTCTTTTGATTTTTGTCAATTCTCAAGCCATTTATCTTCAAAATATTCCAAGAAAACACCAAAAAATCAATTTCAACAAATTCCTTAAGTGTAGGTTTCTCATATTTGTGTCAAAAACTTTGTTTTCTTCCGTCATAGGTAATCAATCATCTTCCTATTAGTTCTAAATGTTATTTAGTTCTTTAAACTGAATTTCTAGCCATGAAAATGCATGTTTTAGGTAAAAGCTAAAAATCGAGTCTTTAATGGTGAATTTCGAGTTTGTGGATAAAAACATGGCTTTAAACTATTTTTCAATTAGTTTTAACCTAATTAGAAGCTTTCTAAAGTAACTTTAAAGTTTTGTTAAGGATTTCTTGGGTTTTAATGAATTTTTGTTATAATGGCCAACACTTGTCGAAAAATTTTGATACCTTAAAATGCGTAGTTTTGTGAAGTTTAAATGTTGGGAATTAGTCGTAGATGAATTTGTAGATGAATGGAATTCCTTTTGTAAACAACCTATTTTGCCTGGGGCCCAAACCAGAAATAAAAAACAAATTTAAAATAAATTAACACCAAATTAATAAAGTCCAAATATAAAGTCCAATTACAAATTTGTCCATCCCAATACACTAGCCCGATTCTAGCCTAACCCAACCCAGTTACAATAGGACCAAAAATATTTAATAGCCCACATGGAATATTCCAGAAACACCTAGGTTTTTTGAAACAGCTTCAGCCATCGCACGCCTCCCTCGCACAGCAACCACGCGTGCTACCCATCCCACATGCGTTGTCACGTCAGCACAGTAGCCTCCGTACCTACGAAAAAATGCAAAAATAACATAAAATGAGCAAAAGAAAGAAGGATAACAAAAAAATAGAAGAAAATAGATAAAAATTATTGTATTTTGGGGCTATAAAAACCCCATTTATGTATTATTTGAAGGATTATGCACACTGAGAATAAAAAAATCACATAACAGTTTCAAAGGTGATTTACCAATTTCTGCTTTTTCTCTTTCTTTTTCTTCGCTCCTTTGATTTCTGATTTTTTTTTAAAAATATGTGAAAAAAGAAAAAAGAAATCATACCTTTATAGTACGTCATCGAAACCTTCACCTACTCGGTTCAAATCGGAGAAGATGGGTGGGGTTTTGAGCTGAAACGACATTTTTGGAGGCAGAGGCATTTAGTTTTTTTTTTTAAGTTTATTTTAAAACTAATAAATGGCTGCTGATTTAGGGTTTTGAAATGGTTTATATATGGTGTAAGAAACGACATCGTTTAAGGTCTGCTTCGGTGGCCTCAAAACTACGTCGTATAAGGCCTGTGACCCGCGTGTTAACCGACCCAAAGAGAGGATCCGCGCGTTTTGCGGCTATTGGGAATTTTGCGCATTTAGTCCCCCCTCTTTCGTGGTGTGTTCAAATCAGTTTTTTTAGATTTTCAAATTTCACTCCGCATTTTTTTTGTTTCATTTCGGCCTAGGTTGTAACGCCGCATTTTGGAGGGACGGGGATTATTTCCCACTTTGTCCCCCAAGTTATCCGAGAGTTACATTCGGCCCCTTTACTTCATTTCTTTGTTTTCTTTCAATTTTGTTTTTATTTTAATTTAATCCTTACCTATTTAATGTGCTTGATTTTCTTTAAATTTTATTTAAATATTTATTGTTCCATTATTTTTAATGTATTTAATTTTAAAGTTAATATTATTTTAATGATCAAGTTCAATATTATTTAAAATTTATTATTAACATTGTTTAAATTTATTGTATATTATTGTTTTAAGCTTTATATATATTATTTTTCTAAGTTTCCCCTGCATTATTAGTTTTTTAATTTTTTATATATTATTAATTTAATTTCCATATATATTATTTAATATGTTTTTCATGTAAATTCAATATAATTCGTACACATTTTTATGGTTTTATTTTATAATATACTTTTAAAGTCTACTTTTATATATTTCATCTTTAAAGATTTATACAATAATATTATTATATAATACTAATTTTTTGCATATATACACAATTTGTATTAAATTATTTTCACTATACATGCATACATACATACATACATACATACATACAAAATATATTGTTGATTTCATTGCTTTGCATTTTCATCATAAAAAAAAAGGTGTTGATTCACGTTCAATTGCTAAATAGAGGGCTTGTCATGGAAAACAGATTTCTTGATAAAGTGGAAGACAATCCGGTTGTCTGAATATGGTCCAAGAAAACGTGACAAGAGAAGGGTGATAGTCTAATGGAAGACTACACGACTTTGCGTCGTTGCTTGATGATTCAAGTTGACAAAGATTATTCGAGAGTCATTAACGTCCCGACCTTTTAAAGAAGCTAACGAGCATCACAAGGATGAGTGAGCAATGAGTTGCGGCTCGGATCAAGCAAAAAGGAGCTAGTAGAGGCATCCATTGGAAAATTTGTGAGATTTATCTTAACATCCGGATTAAGAAAAGGATCGATGTCTTCGCCTGGAGTATGAGGGCAAAGACGTATATATATCCGCTTTATGTAAAGAGATTTTTTTTCTAGTAAAGTTGTTCTAATTGAATTGAACCAAGAATCAACGTCTCTTTTTGCATTCAATTCATGCATTTTCATTACATTACATCATATGCATTAAAGTCTACCAAATGATCCTAATTGATTAAAATCATTCCTCAGTTAATTTGGAAACCAACTTACAAACCACACACTGTTACGGTACCCGAGCAAAAATAAAAGACATGGACCAAAGATTGGAAAAACTTGAACAACTCCAAAGGGGGAGGCAAGACCAACTACAGCTGTAAATACAAGAGCGGTTAGTTAAGATCTAACAAGATATGATGGACAATAAAGAGATAGAGTTCTGTGAAGAGGTTAAAAAAGAGGGAAACGTTCACATCAATCCCCTACATGAAAACAACTGAAAAGGGACCTTGTTAGATATCCGCCCTTATAAACCTGGGAGTGTTCTAAGCAATTAGACTGCAGAAGAAATCTCTATAGTCTTTAGAGCTTACTCAGAGTAATGTTCAGAACACACTTGTTGCTTTTAGCATAGAGGCAATAAGAACTCCTTTATGAAATAGGCTCATTTCTGAACGTCATTATTTTAATGAAATACATCTTTGCGATCATTTTTGAGCCAATATTCTTTCATTCTTTACGAATAATTATTTTTTATTCTTTCATTCTTTTGGATTTTCTTCCAAATCATTCTTTCATTAATTCATAATCATATTGTACAGATAATTATTCTTAAATTCATACATTCTTTGTATATTCTTTTGTACCTAAAACAGGTTCCCGGTTATCAATGACATGAACAACACTGCTATAGACTCAAAATCTCCTTTTGAGCAAGACATGTGTTTAGAGGGATCTCAGGAATTTGAGGATGATATAGATTGCATCCTATCTCCGCACTTGTTGAGGATGGTAGAATAGGAAGAAAAATTTTACCTCATGAGGAAACAATGGGGATTGTGACCTTGGAGGAAGGAAAAGTAGTAAAAATTAGAACATGCATAACCGAAGAAATGAAGCAAGACCTTGTTAAGCACTGACATTGTAATCTGGCAATGCATTAAATTGGAATAAAAGCACGATATCAGAAATTTGTAGTATGTTCAGTAAAAAAACTCTACCGAGGCAACGCCTTTCTCTTTGGCTTATCATAGTGTTGCCCAGTGAAGTCGAGTTTCCATCTCTCCAAGTTTTTGTTGGATTTTATTCCGATTGAAAGTCAAATGTACCAAAAATAATTTTTCCCCAGGAAGCTCTATGAGAGAAACCTGATACCAAAAAAGATCCTTCGCATACAAAATGAAAGTGGATGGGAAGGATCTTGTATGGAAGACTTTACCTGAAAAGTATTGATTCTAATCGAAAGGGATAACAAGGACTTGCCTAATCCTATGAGTTCATAACCAATCAAAAAATACTTCAAAAATAATAATAATAAAATGAAAATGATGAAAAAAAATAAAAAGAGAAGAAAAAAGAAAAGGAAAAGAAAAAGGAGAGGCCAAGGCGAAAACCCGGAAAGGGCGCTTTGAGACCAAAAGGGATTTGAGTTGAAAACCTGGAAAGGGCGGCTCAAATTTTAAGCAAAGTGGGTATGGATGTCACCAGACCAATATCATCGAAGGCTTCTAATAGGCATCGCTTCATTTTTTAGGTTATTAATTGCTTCACCAAACGGGTAGAGGTTGTTCCATACAAAAATGTCACCAAGTCGGCAGCCAGCAAATTCTTAAAAAAAAGAGATCATATGCTGGTATGGAATGCCAGAGAGGATTATATCGAACAACACATTGAAACCTGAACAATAGCACGATAGCTGAGGTCTGTAATCAATTCAAAATCAGACACCACACCTCGTCACCGTATCTCCCAAAAATGAATGGTGCGGTAGTGGCAACTAATAAGAATATTAAGAAGATTGTGGGGAAAATGATTGAGACTTACAAAGACTAGCATGAAAAATTACCATTTGCCCTCTTTTCTTATCGAACACCTATTAGGGCCTCCACTGGGGCAACGCCTTTCTCTCTGATTTATGATTTGGAGGTAATTTTACCCATTGACTTTGAAATCCCTTCTCTTCGGGTATTGGCTAAGCTAAAGTTGGATGAAGCCGAATGGATCCAATCTGATCACTTAAACCTAATAGAATGACAAAATTTAAAAGCTATTCACCTCGGTCAGATGTACCAAAAACGAATGATACAAGCCTACAACAAAAAGGTTCATCCCAGAGAATTCCATGAGGGGGGCCTGGTGTTGAAAAAGATCCTTCCTCTACAAAAGGTTTTTAGAAAGAAATGAACGCCAAGATTGGAAAGGACCTTATTTTGTAAAAAAGGCTTTTTTCGAAGGAGCATTGATTTTGAGTGAGATGGATGGTAAAACTTGCCAAATCCTGTAAACTAAGATTCAGTCAAGAAATACTTCACTTGAAGAAAAAGAAGGGACCAAGGTGAAAACCTGCAAATGGTGCTTTGAGTCCTAAAAAAGACTAAGGTGAAAACCTTCAAAGGGCGCATTGAATCCTTCAAAAAAAAGACCAAGGTGAAAACCCACAAAGGGCGTCTTGAGACCAAAGGGGATTTGAGTTGAAAACCCGAAAAGGGCGGCTCAAATATTGATCAAAATGAGGCATACAGTGATCTTGCTATACCTGAATCAACAGGAAAGGGTAGGCGACATCTTGGGGCATCGACAAAGTACTCTAGATCTCCTAAACACATGTCAAGCTCAGAATGGTCTTCAAAAAGTTTGTATAGAGAAATTCAAGCTGCGATATCTGGAGCACCTAATCTTCATACTATTTATATTGAATTTGTTGTTCTTGGAATACTTCATTCTTTTTCAAGATACGTGTTCCCAATCAATTCCTCTTTTTACTATCCTTGATAATTTATTAACTTTGAGCCATGTTCCCAAATCAATTCTATTTTTATCCATTGTTATGATCTTTTGCAAGCATGTTGCATTGGAATAATGATTAATGGACTAATAAAACTTTCATAAAGAAAGTTTTGCATATTACTCAAGAAGTTTCTAAATAATATAGAAACCTAAAACAAGACTATTGTTTAGAATTCACCAAGTTTAAAGGTTGGAAATATCTGAGAAGGAAGAGTCTAAATTTAAACTATCTCTTCGAATTTTTTTGTCAAAGTATTGATTGAACAAAACGACAAGATATCGTGTTGGTGATAAAGCTTCAATAAACAAACGAGCAATGATCACCAAGTAATAAGAGTAGGTCATTTTGGAAAAGAAATTTTACATTGGTACGACACCCTGGGAATTGTGTAAAAGACCAAAGAGATCCAGATCCTGTATCCTTAAATTGCAGTAGGAGAGGATTGAGAAAGAGCCAGATCTTATACTCTTAAATTATAGTGGGAGGAAAATGGTTCAAATTTTATGTCCCAAAAGTACAGTGGATTGAACCTTGAAGATTACAGTGGATTGAACCTTGAATATTACAGTGGGGGCAATAAGTAAAATATAAGTGTTTCTGTAGAGATACCAGCCGAACAAGATGGCGTTCTAACGTGTCGGCGATAGAGCCTTAATGAAAAATGAGCAATAATAACTCAAACATTAAAGGATCATTTTCATGACATTTTGCATTCATGCATACACATCTAGTTAGGAGATTTTGATTCATTTCGATCATAACATCCTAATTACTAGGCATAAATAGGCCCATGAAATGGATTATACAGGTCATGTTCCCCAGAGAATAGATCGGTGAAACCACAAATCCTATCTCCATGAAGTTGCAGTGGAACGGATTAAAGTTACAGCTCTTATCTCCCTGAAGTTACAGTGGAGCAGACTGAAGAAAGCAAGTCTTATCCCCCTGAAGCTGCAGTGGGGCTGACTGAAGATGGCAAATCTTATCTCCCTGAAGTTGCAGTGGAGCAGATTGAAGACATCAGTCTTATCTCCCTGAAGTTGCAGTGGAACAGATTAAAGCTATAAATCACAGATCTTATCTCTCTGAAGTTGCAGTAGAGTTGATCATGGCAAAACTTATCTCCCCGAAGTTGCAGTGGAGTAGATTAAAACAAATAATCTTATCTCCCTGAAGTTGCAGTGGAGCAGATTGAAGTGAAGTCTTATATCCTTGAAGTTGCAGTGGAGCAGACTAATGATAGCGAATCTTATTTCCCTGAAGCTGCGGTAGAACAGATTAAAGCTATAAATCACAGATCTTATCACTCTGAAGTTGCAGTAGAGCAGATCATGGCAAATCTTATCTCCCTGAAGTTGTAGTGGAGCAGATCACAGCCAATAATCCTATCTCCCTAAAGTTGCAGTGGGGCAGACTGAAGGTAGCAGATCTCACTTCCCTGAAACTGTAGTGGAGCAGATTGAAGACGGGCTATAGATCTTATCTCTCTGAAGTTGCAGTAAAGCAGAGCATGGCGAATCTTATCCCCCTGAGGTTGCAGCGGGGCAAATTGAAGCCAAGTCTCATCTCCCTGAAGTTATAGTGGAGTAGATTGAAATTACTATTCTTATACACTTGAAGATGCAGTGGGTTAGAATAAGGCTACTTGAAGAAGTGAAGTACCAAAAGAAATTAAGACTCGACAAGACCGGCCAAATTTGGCCTTGTTAAAGTCTTCGCTCCATTCTCGTTACACGATAATGAGCAAAGAGGGGCAGCTGTAAACTGCCCATTTTGCCTGGGGCCCAAACTAGAAAAAAAACCAAATTTAAACTAAATTAACACCAAATTAATAAAGTCCAAATATAAAGTGCAATTACAAATTTGTCTAGCCCAATACACTAGCCCAATTCTAGCCTAACCCAACCCAGTTACAATAGGCCCAAAAAAATTCAATAGCCCACATTGAATGTTCCAGAAACCCCTACGGTTTCTGACACAGGTTCAGCCGCCACACGCCTCCCTCGCACAGAGCCACGCACGCCACCCATCCCACGTACGCTGTCACGTTAGCACAACAGCCTCCATACCTGCGAAAAAATGCAAAAATAACAGAAAAAGAGCAAAAGAAATGAGGACAACAGAAAAAATAGAAGAAAATAGAGAAAAATTACTGTATTTCGGGGCTATAAAAACCCCATTTCTGTATTATTTGAGGGATTACGCACATAGAGAATAAAAAAAGCGCATAAAAGTTTCAAAGGTGATTTACCAATTTCTGCTTTTTCTCTTTCTTTTTCTTCGCTTCTTTGATTTCTGAGTTTTTTAAAAAATATGCAAAAAAAGAAAAAAGAAATCATACCTTCATAGTGCGCCGTCAAAACCCTCACCTGCTCAGTTCAAATCAAAAAAGATGGGTAGGGTTTTGAGCTGAAACAACGTTTTTGGAGGCAGAGGCATTTAGTTTTTTTTTAAGTTTGTTTTAAAACTAATAAATGGCTGCTAATTTAGGGTTTTGAAATGGTTTATATGGTGTAAGAAACGACGTCGTTTAGGGCCTGCTCCAGTGGCCTCAAAACGACATTGTATAAGGCCTGTGACCCGCTTGTTGACTGACCCGAGGAGAGGATCCGTGCGTTTTGCGGCTATTAGGAATTTTGCACATTTGGTTCCCCTCTTTCGTGGTGTGTTCAAATCAGTTTTTTTCAAATTTCACTCCGCATTTTGTTTTTGTTTCATTTCGGCCTAGGTTGTAACGCCGCGTTTTGGAGGGACGGGGATTATTTCCCACTTGGTCCCCTAAGTTATCCGCGCGTTACATTCGGCCCCTTTACTTCATTTTATTTTCTTTTTGTTCTTTCAATTTTGTTTTTAATTTAATTTAATCCTTACCTATTTCATGTGCTTAATTTTATTTAAATTTTATTTAAATCTTTATTGTTCCATTATTTTTAATGTATTTAATTTTAAAGTTAATATTATTTTAATGATCAAGTTCAATATTATTTTAAATTTACTATTAACATTGTTTAAAATTATTGTATATTATTGCTTTAAGTTTTATATATATTATTTTTCTAAGTTTTCCATGCATTATTACTTTTTTTAATTTGTTGTATATTATTAATTTAATTTCCATATATATTATTTAATATGTTTTTCATGTAAATTCAATATAATTCGTACACATTTTTATGGTTTTATTTTATAATATACTTTTAAAATTCACTTTTATATATTCATGTTTAAAGATTTATACGATAATATTCTTATATAATACTATTTTGTTGTATATATACACAATTTATATTAAATTATTTTCACTATAAATACATACATACATAATATATTGTTGATTTCATATTATTATATTGTTTTTATCTATCTCTATATCTATGATTTATTTTCTTTTAAAAACCCTATTTTATTATATTTTGCCTATTCCAACCTTTTACATATATTACTATATACTATTATTTATGTGAATTTTTTCATTCCATATGTATTACTTTTTTAAATTAACATATGTATATTATTTTATGTATTTTGATTTTCTTCTTATATAATATTTATTTTAAAATTTATTAGGATACTCTTATTTTATGTAGTATTTACTTTTAATTATATTTTTAATTTTATTTCAAACTTTCATATCTATACACATTATTTATATTAAATTTATTTTTTAATGTATAATTTCCCTTCTTTCATGTTATTTGTTTTTTTAGTTATTTTAAAAAAACTTGTTACATTTTATTTGTGTTAATTTGCTTGGTACTTCGTTTAAGATTAGCTTTTAGTTCATTAGCTTTTAAATGTTGATGTTAATATTTACATGTGATGTAAGATTATTGCCCTTATATGTATGGTATTGTTTATTCGTATTTATTGATTCTTCGTCGCTCATTAGTGTACATTTTAGTTTACGAATTATCATTTCGCGTTATACATTGTCATTCCATTACATTTTATTTGTCAAAAAGATTACGTTTTATTAAAGCATTAAAATCATTTTATTCAAAAAGTTTTCAAAATAAAGCAATACTCGGTATCCAAGATTTTTGAGAAGATTGTGCCCTAACTTACTGGGCTTCAATTTTCCTCGTTGAATTTAAGTAACCGAGTATCCCTTTTTCAATTCAAATGTAAAAGTTTCAAATCAAAGCTTATCTCAGGAATTCGAAATGTTGTGTCCTAACTCATTGGATATGACCTTTCGATATCTCGAGACGAGGTTTTTTTAATAAAGGCAAACTTATATATCGTCTTTGGAACTTCGAGGAATTGTGCCCTAACTTACGGGGTTTCGATTTCCTCATTGAACCAAGATGGTCAAACATTTTTATTTTTCAAATGCACAAAGTTTCAACAAAGGTTTTTAAAGGTTAGCTTATGCTCGAGAATTCAAATGTTGCATCCTAACTTACGGGATATGACATTTTGTTGCGTCGGGATGAGAAGGCCTTTCTACATGTGTTTAAATTTATACAGATATTGTTTAAAAATATGTCATTAATAAAAGGAGGATCATTTTTAATCTTTTCAAAATTTCAACATTTGACTTAAAAACATTAAATAATCAATTTGGTACTAATTTTGGGCGTGACGAGGGTGCTAATCATTTCTCATACGTAACTGACTCCCGAACCCCTTTTTTCTGAAACTCGTAGACCAAAATCATTTTTAAGGTGATCTGATCACACCTCAATGAAAGATCAGTGGTGACTCCAATTTTCATTTTTTAAGTCGACACTATATTTTTATTTTCAAAAAAGTGGTTTCGACACCTTTCATGCGAAAAGATTAAGCATGGCCTGAGTTATTCAAATTTTATGTTTGTTGTGCTAAAGGTTTTGGTTAGAGAAAAATGTAGCTTAGGCCTATGTTTGTGGCTGTTTGAGGTAAGTTATTGACTGAATATGTATGGTTGTCTAGTTAAAGTGTCAGAGTCGATAGGGCCTTCAACAAGTAGAGATAACATCAAAGGGAAGCTTGTCTAAGCTTTTGATTTTTCGGCAAAAGTGAATATTTTGGCGAATGTGTTGGAATAGCTGATCGTAAGTGATTCGTTTTGTATTTGGGGATTTAGAGGTAGCCTTAACCCCTTCTCTAAATTTCTAGTGTAAGTGTTCTTTTACCTATGCTGAATGTGTGATAAATATGTTTGTGAATTGTGATAAAGAGGATTATGATGTGATGAAACATGAACATGTTGTGATGACTGTTGTGACGGTAAATATAAGGGTATGTTGTTCAAGCCATGTGACAGTGTGTATAATACGCTAATGATATGATTATGTGGTGAATACGTATGATAATTGGTAAGTAATACTTGATGACATTATGGATATTTTGGCCTTGTGACTTAATGAAACTGTTAGGTATAGTTGACATGCCATAGGATTGTGAGTACTCACTTACTCGTGTTGTGATATATGGGGCGCTGAGGCCCAAGGACAGTTTCAGAGAGGTAAGGAAAAGTGAGCCAAGCTCCATTCATTGGGATATGTATATGTGGTGTGTTGGAGAGCGTTAGCTATATGCTTCGCTTATGGGATATGTTTGACTCTACAAGTCTATGTGTGGTGTGTTGGAGATTCGTGTATCTGATTAGTGGTGATAGAGTCCACTTTATGTTTCATAAACTCAAGAATCAAATTTTCATACATTGTGACTAAATGTGATTATATGTGATTATTTATAATTATATGTGGTTAATGCATGTCGTAATATATATGCCTAAACATTCATATAAACAATGTGTAAAAGTATGCATGGAATATGACTAATTATGCAAGTTATGGTACTTGGTTAATGACATTTGGGAATATGCTATGTGTTGTTTGGTTGATGCATGACAACTTGTTTTTTTTGTGGTTGTTCTAGGCATTCACTGAGCTTGTTAAGCTCACCCATCCATTTTATCCTATGCAGAGTAGTTGCATTCTTGGTCTGAGAGGTGAGGCCGTCCAGGGATTTATCCTATTACAATAGGTGTTTTGCTTATTCTAGTTCTAGGGAATAAAAAGGCAATGTGGTAGGCATTTATATAGGTTTATTAAGACGTATTGGGGATTATTTGTATATTGTGTATGTTTAGGAAGCTTGTGAACTTGGACATGTTCTTTGGTTTACTGTTAGGACATTTTGATGCATATGTGACTAGGTGAATAAAGCATGATGTTTAGTGACTAAGTTTGAATGATTTAAATGATGTTATATGCTAAAGTAGAGGTATCGATATTAAGGCCTTTAGAACGATACCCCTGTATTTTCAAAAGTGAAGGGAGTCAGAATATCAATTTGTTATCGATACCTAGGCCCGAGTATTGATACTCTTGGAGTAATTATTAGTACCTTGTGAAAGGTATCGATATTTTTTGATGTTTTGAATTTGGTGAGAAACAAAATGCTAGTTTGGTATCGATTTTCCAAGTGGTATTGATACCACCTAAAGGAAATATCAATACCATAGAGGCGGTATTGATACTTACGTAACATTTTTGGAAAAATTCGCTAAGTGGTCCCAATTCCCAAGATGTGTGCATTTTATGTTTCTTTGTCGTATGTTAGTATGATTAAATGCTAAACTAAGCTTGCATGACTTGATATTCTCATAAATTCTAGAATAATTAAAGTAAAACAAAACTGCATGTACTTCAACTCTGATAATTACAATGAAATCGACGTGAGAAGATAGTGTGGCATCTCAGTATTTGGCCTGGTGTCGAGGCCGGGCATGGGGTGTTGCAAAAGTTGTCTTCCTCATTTTGTATGTCGAAGATATTCTACTTATCAGAAATGATGTAGGAGAATTTTCATTGGTTAAACTATTGTTAGCTCAATAGTTTAGCATGAAGGACTTGGGTGAAGCTAGTTATATTCTTAGAATTTGAATCCTTACAGATCGAAAGAATAAAACGATAGCTCTATCTCAAGCTTCATACATTAATAAGGTATTGGAATGTTTTGCAATGATCGATGCAAAGCTAGACGTTCGGCCGACTACATTAGGTTTTCATCTTTCTTTAAATGATTATCCTAAGACAGCGAAAGAAAGAGAGCATATGAGTAAGGTTCCATATGCTTCCGAAGTTGGAAGCCTTATGTATGCGATGCTTTGCACACATCCAGATATCTATTTCGCAGTAGAAATGGTTAGTTGATATAAAGTGAATCCAAGTCTCGGGCATTTGCAAGCTATAAAGCATATATTAAGGTATCTTAAAATAACTAGGGATTACATGATTATGTATTCTGGGGAGAACCTTACTCCTATTGGATACACAGACTCAGACTTCCAAACCTATAAAGATTCAAGAAAATCGATGTCAGGAAATGTATTCGTTCTAGGTCGTGGATCCATGGTATGAAGAAGTGTAAAACAAACTTGCACTGCTAACTCTAGTATGGAGGCCGAGTATGTGGCAGCTTCTAAGGCAACAAAATAAGTAATAAGGCATCGAAAGTTCTTTACCAATCTTGAAACCATTCCTAATATGAAAAAAGCTATAACACTGTATTGTGATAACAGTGCTGCAATAGCTACTACCAAGGAAATGAGAAGTCACAAAAGGACGAAACAAATTGATCGGAAGTATCACTTGATACGAGAGGTAGTAGTCAAAGGAATTGTAGATGTGATGAAAGTAGCTTATTAAGATAACCTTGCAGATCCATTTACTAAGACTCTTGTAACTAGGAGTTTTAACGAACACGTCGAGGATATGTCAATGCGAAACATGAAACATTTTCTTCTTTAGGGCAAGTGGGAGATTGTTGGGAAATGTGCCCATATTGTAGTAAACATGTAACTGTGTTATATTTATTTGAATGATGAATAAATAAATAAAGTTAATTTCAAATTTCACTATTATGTCTTTTATATTTTTGTCTTTTATATTTTACATGTATAGTGAATTTGTGACAAGAAAATATTAGCTGATTGACTGTCTAAGTTTAAACTGAAGATAAGTGGCATTGTACGAACATTTATATTGCGAGAAAGACAACTTACTTCAGTAGATAATCTAAATAAGTTTGTAATCCCGTAAAAGAATCAAAGTTAGCATTTGATTCAAATACTAAGAATGATTATTATAACGTCTACAATTCTAATTGCGGAGATGGCTAGTCTTGGCTATCAAAGCAGTTGACTCCATGGGTGGAGACATAGATGTATTCATTGGTACAATGATACATTGGATTGGACCCAAGATGAACTAATTTTGAGTCCATTTGTAAATTAATTCACTTGTAACGTTCATGGTGTAATTTACTTAAATCCTGAGTTAGTCACTAACCATGCGTATGCAATTCATGTGATTTGATATAAGTGGAGGTTTATGCTCTAAAGATGATCGAGCCCATAACCAGTATGTTGGGTACATATGTAACAGTTTGTTTTTAGTGAAATAAGAACAGTGGTTTTGAGCCACAAATCTGATGTTGAAATAATTATTATATTATTATTTTATCATTTACAGAATGATAATAGTACCATATAAAAATTTCGTTAAGAAATTATACCATTTGCATGTTTAATTTGATGAAAAGGACTAAATCGCGTAAAATGAAAAACTTAAGTTCTATTTGTTAAAGGTATCAAATGTTTATGAAATTCATTAATTAATTAAGCAGTTTATATGGTAATCATACAATTTTTATATTGAGTGGACAAGTATGGACAATATTTATGAAAATTGAAAGGTTAATAGTAAGGTTAATTTATTAAATAAGTTAATAATTTAGTTAAAAACAAAAAAATAAAATATGCCATCTTCCTAAATTGTTTAACACCATCGCTAAACAAAAAGAAGAACATCCATGGAAGCTTGAACATTTGGCCTTCTCAATTTTACTTGTATGTGAGTATTGTTTGTCCAGTTTCTAATGATTTCTATGTTTTTTAGTCATCGTAGCTTATCTAGCTAGCCCAAGGACTAATTTGTAAAATTGTTGAATGTTTAGGATTTTACCATGAATGCATTTTAGTTGTTTGTGGTGTTTAATGGAAGAAAATGAATCCTTGTTATTAGATAAATAACTTTTGTTAAGTGATATTTGATAAATTTCACAATTAGGGATTAAATTGAAAAATATGAAAACTTCTGGTGTAATTTGTGAATTAATGAAATGTGTGGCCTGCTATAAGCTTGTATGGCATTCGGTTAGGCTTGCGTAAGGGCGAAATTGCATGAATTTCATTTGACGAGCCTAAGGACTAAATTGTAAAGAAATCAAAATATTAGTGGAAAAATTGTAATTTTGCTAAAATGTGAATTTGGGTTGAGTTGAATAGAATGATTATTGAATTAAGTTGAATTTATTCATTTAGATCAAGATAAACCACGTACGGCTCTAGATTGAGGCAATCAAAAAGTTTCGAATTAGTCTACTTCATTTTCTACGTTTATCGTCGAGGTAAGTTTGTACATTTAAATAGCGTTTTCAATTATGACTTAAATGTTATTATTACATAATATCAAATTGTGTTTGGCAAAAAAATTCAACGGTAATCATTAACGAACGAAAAGGAATAGCTTCGGCTATTGAAAACGAAAAGGGATAGCTCCGACTATCACTTATGAAAAGGGATAGTGACGACCATCGAATATTAAAAAGAATGGTGACGACCATCGATTATGAAAAAGGATGGTGACGACCATCGATTATGAAAAGGGATAGCTTCAACTATCGAATTAAGAAAAACGAGAGCTTCGACTATCGAATGTCGAAAAGGGATATGCCAACCATCGTATTATTACCTGGTGTAAGCTTCGATAAGAGCTTTTAATGTAAATTACAATATTATGATGAAAGGTAGGTAATGTGTACCTTTGTGGAAATCTAAGAGTAAGAATGTATATATACGATTTTTTGAATTAGTTGGGCTCATGTTGAATTGGGATATATATGCTTTGTGGTTGTTTAATGTATTGACAAACTTAGACTATATTTGTTACCAACTTACTAAGCATAGCATGCTTACTTTGTTTTTGTTTTTCTCTGATTATAGTTGTCGAAAGCTTGTTCGGGTTGGAAGTCGTCGGAGATCTATCACACTATCCATTGGCTCTTTAGCTATCTATGGATGTTTTTCAATTCGGTTATAATGGCAGGTGTAGGCTTTTTTCTTGTTGAAGTTGTCATTTGCTTTAGCTTGTATCTTATATTTTTGGGTGACTGTGTGAACTTAGTTTGATATGTAAATATTTAGCCTTAAAGTGATTGATACCTTTGATTATGATGCTTGAATGTTTAAAGATAAAATAGTAGCCTAAAATGGATGTTATAAATGTCTTGTGATGTGTTGGAAAGGTGATGGTTTGGTACAATGTTATACATGACATATATGTATATTTTGGTGCTATTTTTTGAATGGTAATTTTGGTATCAATTGGTATGTTTTGGTAGGCGAATTTAATGGTTGGTTAATATTGTAAGCTTAGCTAAAGTTTAGTTGAACATTTAGTTAAATTGAGAATGTGATTATACAAGATTATGTGTTGAGTTTGAGGTGCCCTATGGGCATATTAGTTGTATGCAAATATAACATGTTTGATCAGCTTGGTTATGTATGGTTTTGATGCATTTGGATGGTTTAATTAATCGTACAAAAGTGATTATATGTATAAGTTAATTTGGGTGAGAAAAATGGCTTGTAAAATGACCTATTTTCATCCACACGGACAGAGACACGGGCATGTGTCTCAACCGTGTGTGATACATAACCAGATGACACCGCCACGTGTCCCCTGTAGCTTTTAAAGGGGTTGCGAGCCAGGCTGTTACACGGCCTAGCACACGGCCCAGCACACGAGCGTGTGAGCTTTTTTCGAAGGGTACACAGCCTTCCACAAGAACCCGAATATCTCTTACTGTACTGTTCCTATGATTGTTTCGTTACTTCCATATGAAAGTAGATTCATCAAGGTTCGATTACATAATTTATTCACTATTTAATTCCACTCCTACGAATTCTTGTGATTTTTCCAATCCACACCACTGCTGCTATCCGCTTCTGTGTTCAAAGTAAACCTTACCTAATTTGGGGTTTCATGGACCAACTAGGGCCTTGTCACACATAAGCCCACATATGATCATACTTAGCCATTCTAGTGGCTGATCATTTGCTCAACACTTCCATTCCAACTATAGTTACATCATGAAACCATCTATACATTCATAAATACGCATGGTCTAATGCCATACTCCACTTCTACAAGCCATTTTCGCATGGCTGTACACTTATACATTTCATAAAGTACTCGAAAGACAACGATGGGTAGTCCTATACATGCCATATCAAAATTCAACCAAAATAGTACCCAAAAGAGCCTTTGATAGTGTGGGCGACTTCGACTTCAAGATCCCGAGTCCGATAGCTGGAGAACCAAAAATCTATAAAACAGAGGAGCAATGTAACGAGTAAGCAATTTATGCTTAGTAAGTTTGAGCAAGGAATTCCAGCATGCACAAATAATAGCACACATTTAGCTAAACGGAATATTTCATAATACGCAATTTACCGATATCAAACTTGCTTCACAACATTAACAACCCTTATGTACATACACAATAAACTAACTTGGCCGAAGGCCGGTAGCTCGTTTATCAACTGAGCGAACATTTATTTGTAAGGGCTCGATTAATATTTAACACATACGTAACATATCCCCATATTGGGATGTTTTTTTCGAGTATTCGCTGGAATTTTACAGCAAGCTCATTCATTACCAAATCACGTACCTTCGGGATTTAACCGGATATAGCTCCTCGTTCAAATGCCTTCGGGACATAGCCCGGTTTTAGTAACTCACACAATGCCTTCGGGACTTAACCCGGATTTAACAACTCGCACGAATGCCTTCGGGACTTAACCTGGATTTAACAACTCGCACGAATGCCTTCGGGACTTAACCCGGATATAGCTCCTCGTTCAAATGCCTTCGGGACATAGCCCGGTTTTAGTAACTCACACAATGCCTTCGGGACTTAACCCGGATTTAACAACTCGCACGAATGCCTTCGGGACTTAACCCGGATTTAACAACTCGCACGAATGCCTTCGGGACTTAACCCGGATTTAACAACTCGCACGAATGCCTTCGGGACTTAACCCGGATTTAGTATCTCGCACAAAGGCCTTCGGATCTTAGTCCGGATATATTCACTTAGCACAAAGCCTTCGGGACTTAGCCCGGACAGCATTCAATTAATCATGCACATCTAACAATAATTCATGGCACATTCATATTTCATTTTCGTTTACGAAACTCAAACACAAGGCACATATTGTCCTTGTACATTCGGCTCAATAGCCACACATAGAGCATGATTTAATCACATCGAAATTTAAGCTCTCTTACTCAAGAACTTACCTCGGGTGTTGTCGAACGATCCCGCTAACTATTCGACCACTTTTTCCTTCCCTTTATCGGATTTATTTCCCCTTTGCTCTTGAGCTTAATCAAACAAATAAATTGATTTCATCATTTAGGCATCAAAAGATGAACACAAGGCACTTAGCCCATATTCATACATTAGACATTAAAGTCTCATACATGCAAAAATCATGCATCAACACAACATATTAGCTAATTTCTTTCCCCTTGGCCGAATATGCATGTCCATTTTTGGGGTCGATTTCAACACTTAATACACACATATACACACTAGTAAAGCATCCTCCCCCTTTTCATCGATTTAACACATGCATTGCTCATGAACATGCAAAGTTACATTCGGCCTTAGCACACATCTTGCTAGCCGATTCTTCTCCCTTTAGCAACCAATGCACATATGTGCTCACACAAAAATGCTAAAAAGGAAGTTCAAGAATCATCAAGCCATCATCACATGCATCATTAACAAGCTTCATATTTTGCATGCAATGGCATTAACACAACCTCCACCTAGGCCGAATCTTAACTCATCCTCATGCCTCATCACCACAACATCAAACACCAACCAAGAATGATGCATCCATGGTCAAGTGCCATTTCCATCACATAGCAAGATTTAGACCATGGGCTAGGTAGAACTCAAGCTAACAACTAAAACATGCATGCATCTCATGGAACATCATCAAACATACCTTGGCCTAGCTACATGCATGGCCGAATCTCTTCACCTTTCTTCTTCTTTCCTCCTTAAAATTTTTGGCCAAGGATGAACCAAAGGATGAGAAATTTTTTTCTTTGTTTTTCTTTCTAATTTAGGCTAAAATGGAGGTGAGAAAGGATGAACACAAACTTTTCTCCTTTCTTCTCTTGAGCTCACGGCAATGGGGGGGAACAAACACTACACACACATTTTTTTTCTTTTGTTTTCCATTTCTTTATTACCCATACTTCTTATTTTATTCTTCCACTAACAAAACATGTTTCATGACATGTTTTGCCCATCATTCTTTGTCATGGCCGGCCACTACTCATTAGGGGGGGAAATTTGACATGCAAGTCCCCCCCTTTGTCCACATGCACTAATAGGTCCTCACACATTGACCTATCACATTTTTGAATTTTCTCACATAAGTCCTAGTGACTAAATTCACATGAAATCAACCAAATTGAAGCTTGAAATTTTCACACATTCATAATTACATATTCTAAACAATAAGTATCACATTCAAACATTTCGGTGACTCGGTTTAGCAGTCCCGAAACCACTTCCCGACTAGGGTCAACTTTGGGCTGTCACAACTCTCCCCCACTTAAGAAATTTTCGTCCCCGAAAATCTTACCGGTAAATAGGTTTGGGTATCGTTCTTTCATCGAGCTCTCGGTCTCCCAAGTAGCTTCCTCGATCCCGTGTTTGAGCCATAACACCTTTACTAGCGGAACTCTTTTGTTTCGCAACTCCTTCACTTCACGAGCTAGGATACGCATCGGTTCTTCTTCATAGCTCATGTCGACTTGAATTTCAACCTCTGATGGGCTAATTATATGCGATGGATCAGATCGATAGCGTCGAAGCATCGAAACATGAAAGACGTCATGAATCTTTTCAAGCTCCGGGGGCAAAATCAATCTATACGCAACCGGACCAACTCGTTCGGAGATTTCGTACGGCCCAATGAAGCTTGGGCTCAACTTGCCCTTACGGCCGAACCTGAGTATCTTTTTCCAAGGGGAAACCTTAAGGAACACTTTGTCTCCCACCTGATACTCGATGTCTTTTCGTTTCAAATCTGCGTACGACTTCTGACGATCCGTGGCTACCTTCAGACTTTCACGGATTACCTTTACTTTCTGTTCAGCATCTCTAATCAAATCAACTCCGAAAATTTTACTTTCACTGAGCTCGGTCCAAAACAATGGTGTACGGCATTTACGACCGTACAAAGCCTCGTAAGGTGCCATCTTAATACTTGATTGAAAACTATTGTTGTAAGCGAATTCAATCAAAGGTAAATGCCGTTCCCATGAACTACTGAACTCGAGGATGCAACATCTCAACATATCCTCAAGTATCTGAATTATCCGCTCGGATTGACCATCGGTTTGGGGGTGAAAAGCAGTGCTAAAATGCAACTTGGTACCCAGAGCTTCTTGCAATTTCTTCCAAAATCGTGAGGTGAATCTCGGATCTCTATCCGACACGATAGAAACAGGTACCCCGTGTAATCTCACAATTTGATAAACGTACAATGCAGCTAGTTTATCCAATGAAAAATCCGTACGTACGGGGATGAAATGAGCCGACTTAGTCAGTCTATCAACAATAACCCATATCGCATCCTTCTTACTTGCTGACAAAGGCAGTTCGGACACAAAGTCCATTGTGACTCGATCCCATTTCCACTCGGGTATCATGATCGGCTGGAGTAATCCTGAAGACACTTGATGTTCCGCGTTCACTTGTTGACATATTAAACATCTCGAAACAAAGTCAGAGATGTCCCGTTTCATACCATGCCACCAAAATTGACGTTTCAAATCGTTGTACATTTTCGTACTCCCCGGGTGAATTGACATTCGGCTACAATGGGCTTCGTTCAGAATCATCGAAATGAGTTCCGAATTCCTTGGAACACACAAATGATTTCTGAACCTCAAACAATCATCATCATCAATTTGAAACTCCGATTCCTCGTTCGGAAAACACTTAGCCCGTTTTGCAACCAATTCATCATCGACTTTCTGAGCTTCACGAATTTGGTGAGTCAATAATGGTTTAGCTTTTAATTCAGCTACTAACACACTGTCTGGTAAACAGACAAATGCACGTTCATCGCTCGTAAAGCAAACAATGACTTCCGGCTTAAGGCGTCCGCAACCACGTTAGCCTTTCCCGGGTGGTAATCAATGACAAGCTCGTAATCTTTCAACAACTCAAGCCGACGTCTTTGTCGCAGATTCAAGTCTAGTTGAGTCATCAAATATTTGAGACTTTTGTGATCCGAAAATACATGGCACTTCTCACCAAACAGATAATGTCGCCATATTTTTAAAGCAAACACGATGGCAGCTAGTTCGAGATCATGGGTCGGATAATTCCTCTCGTGTGGCTTCAATTGTCTCGACGCATAGGCCACGACTCGACCTTCTTGCATCAATACGCAACCCAACCCAAGTAGGGATGCGTCACTATAAATGACAAACTCTTTACCTGATTTGGGTTGCACCAAAATTGGAGCTTCAGTCAAACGAGTTTTCAGTTGGTCGAAACTTTTCTGACATTTCTCCGTCCACTCGAACTTAACATCCTTTTGAAGTAGCTTCGTCATTGGTGTGGCTATCATCGAGAAACCTTTCACAAATCGTCGGTAATAACCGGCGAGCCCCAAAAAGCTCCGAACTTCAGTAACATTTCTCGGAGGTTTCCAGTCCAGTATGGCTGAAATTTTGTTCGGGTCAATTCGAATACCCGACGCGGATACCACATGACCCAAGAAGCTAACCTCTCTTAACCAGAGCTCACACTTACTGAACTTAGCATATAACTGCTTATCCCGCAAAATTTGCAGCACTAGCCTCAGATGCTCAGCATGTTCGGTCTAATCTCTTGAATAGACCAAATGTCATCAATGAACACAACTATGAACTGATCCGAATACGGTCTGAAGATCCGATTCATCAAATCCATAAATACCGCAGGGGCATTAGTGAGCCCAAACGGCATCACTAAGAATTCGTAGTGACCATATCTCGTTCTGAAGGCAGTTTTGGGAATATCTGGATCTCGAATTCGCAACTGATAATAGCCCGATCTCAAATCTATTTTGAGAACACTGAGGCTCCCTTCAGTTGGTCGAACAAATCATCGATGCGCGGCAATGGGTATTTGTTCTTTATCGTCACTTTATTCAGCTGACGATAGTCAATGCACAACCTCATGGTTCCGTCCTTCTTTTTCACGAACAATACTGGTGCACCCCAAGGTGAGAAACTTGGTCGAGCGAAACCTCTCTCCGTCAGTTCTTGCAACTGAGCTTTCAAGTCCTTTAACTCGGTTGGTGCCATACGATACGGAGCTATCGAAATCGGCGTAGTCCCAGGTACAAGCTCAATACCAAACTCTACCTCCTGAACAGGTGGTAAACCCGGTAATTCTTCCGGAAAAACATCTGGGTATTCACAAACCACCGGCACAGATTCGGGTTTCTTTTCTAATTCTTTGTCATCAAGCACATATGCAAGGTATGCTTCGCACCCTTTTCTTACATATTTCTGTGCCAACATTGCTGATATTACAGCTGGCATCCCCTCCAAGTCCGCAGACTCAATTCGGACTACTTCGTTATTTGCGCACCTCAAATCAATAGTCTTGCTCTTGCAATTCACAATCGCATCATGCGCGGTCAACCAATCCAACCCAAGGATAACATCAAATTCATCAAACGGCAAAAGCATCAAGTCCGCTGGAAACAGGAACCTCGAATTTCCAGGGGACATTTCTTACACACTTTGTCGACAAGCACGTAACGACCCAAGGGATTTGACACCCGAATTACGAACTCAGTAGACTCAATAGGTAAAGTCTTACTGGATGCTAAGGTTTCACATATGTAAGAATGAGTAGAACCGGGGTCAATCAAAGCAATTACATTAGTATCAAAGAGGGTGAATGTACCGGTAATAACATCAGGCGAAGAAGCATCCTCGCGGGCACGTATAGCATAAGCTCTAGAAGGCGCACGGGCTTCGGATCTGGTTATATCATCTCTAGATCCTCTCTGACCACCACCAACATTGCCCATATTTCCAGATGGTCTACCTCGAGCAGTGGTAGCACCCGGTCTCCCACTCTGATTTGCATTCTGTCTCGACAACCTCGGGCAATCTTTAATAAAGTGGTCACTGATCCGCATTTGTAACAAGAGCGGTCAGGAATCTACAACTCCCCGAATGCCATTTACCGCAATATCGGCATTTCGTCCTGTCTCGACGTTCATTCCCAACACTGGCGACCGAAGTGCCTCGTGTACCCACAGGGGGTCGATCACGATCTCGTCCAAAAAGGCCCAAAGTGCCTCTAAACTGGCCCGCATCATCTCGAAATCTCTTCGATGTCTGTTGAAGAGACCTCCCCGAGGATGTTTTACGAAACTCTCCAGTTCCCTCATCAACTCTTTGCTTTTCTTTTCTAAGCTCTTCGGCTTTACAAGCTCGTTCAACAAGTACCACGAACTTTCGTATTTCAAGAACGCCAACGAACATTTTTATATCTTCATTCAGCCCATCCTCGAAGCGTTTACACATAACAGCTTCGGACGAAACACATTCCCGAGCGTATTTGCTAAGTCTAACAAATTTTCGCTCGTAATCAGTAACCGACATGGAGCCTTGCTTAAGCTCAAGAAATTCCTTCCGTTTTTGATCAACAAATCTCTGACTGATATACTTTTTCCGAAACTCAGTTTGGAAAAACTCCCAAGTTACTTGCTCTCGGGGCACAATAGAAGTCAGAGTACTCCACCAATAGTAGGCAGAATCACGTAGCAAGGAGATAGCACACTTTAGGCATTCATCGGGTGTACAAGATAGCTCATCGAGTACCCGGATAGTGTTGTCCAGCCAAAATTCAGCTTGCTCGGCATCATCGCTATCCATAGCCTTAAATTCAGTAGCCCATGTTTTCGGATTCTGTCAACTGGGGCTTATGTGACCTTATTTGGTCCGTTACCGGCGGTATTGTAGGTGCGGGGGTAGTATTTGTCGGGAATGGAGGTTGTGGAACAGCCATATTAGTTCGAATGTATTGGTTGAACCAATCATTCATCACGCTATAGAATGCTTGTCTAGCTTCATCATTCGGATTACTAGCATTAGGTTGAGAGTCTACCGGCACTGCCCCTTGCGCGGGAGCAGGCCCTACACTCTCAAGATCATCAGCTACCTCTCGGTCACGATCGGGATCCATTACTATAAACACATTTACAATTGTCAGAAGTCACCACACTATCAAGTAATCACATAAAATGGCATGTATAGCTAGACCCAACACATTACGGTAGTCCTAGAATCGACTAAACCGTATCTCTGATACCAATAAAATGTAACATCCCCGAACCGAG